>NC_081374.1:28043409-28045909 GCF_030684315.1 Stegostoma tigrinum
GTGTGTGTGTGTGTTAGAGTGTGTGTGTGTGTGTTAGAGTGTGTGTGTGTGTTAGTGTGTGTGTGTGTGTTAGTGTGTGTGTGTGTGTGTGTTAGTGTGTGTGTGTGTGTTAGTGTGTGTGTGTAGTGTTAGTGTGTGTGTGTGTGTTAGTGTGTGTGTGTGTGTTAGTGTGTGTGTGTGTTAGTGTGTGTGTGTGTTAGTGTGTGTTAGTGTGTGTTAGTGTGTGTTAGTGTGTGTTAGTGTGTGTTAGTGTGTGTTAGTGTGTGTTAGTGTGTGTTAGTGTGTGTGTGTGTGTGTGTTAGTGTGTGTGTGTTAGTGTGTGTGTGTTAGTGTGTGTGTGTTAGTGTGTGTGTGTGTTAGTGTGTGTGTGTGTGTTAGTGTGTGTGTGTGTGTAGTGTGTGTGTGTGTGTGTGTGTTAGTGTGTGTGTGTGTTAGTGTGTGTGTGTGTTAGTGTGTGTGTGTGTGTTAGTGTGTGTGTGTGTGTTAGTGTGTGTGTGTGTGTTAGGTGTGTGTGTGTGTTAGTGTGTGTGTGTGTGTGGTGTGTGTGTGTGTGTGTGTGTGTGTGTGTGTGTGTGTGTAGTGTGTGTGTGTAGTGTTAGTGTGTGTGTGTGTTAGTGTGTGTGTGTGTGTTAGTGTGTGTGTGTAGTGTGTTAGTGTGTGTTAGTGTGTGTTAGTGTGTGTTAGTGTGTGTTAGTGTGTGTGTTTGTGTGTGTTAGTGTGTGTTAGTGTGTGTTAGTGTGTGTTAGTGTGTGTGTGTGTGTGTGTGTGTTAGTGTGTGTGTGTGTGTTAGTGTGTGTGTGTGTGTTAGTGTGTGTGTGTGTGTTAGTGTGTGTGTGTGTGTTAGTGTGTGTGTGTGTTAGTGTGTGTGTGTGTTAGTGTTAGTGTGTGTGTTAGTGTGTGTGTGTGTTAGTGTTAGTGTGTGTGTTAGTGTTAGTGTGTGTGTGTGTGTGTTAGTGTGTGTGTGTGTGTGTTAGTGTGTGTGTGTGTTAGTGTGTGTGTGTGTGTTAGTGTGTGTGTGTGTTAGTGTGTGTGTGTGTGTTAGTGTGTGTGTGTGTGTGTTAGTGTGTGTGTGTGTGTGTTAGTGTGTGTGTGTGTGTTAGTGTGTGTGTGTGTGTTAGTGTGTGTGTGTGTGTGTTTGTGTGTGTGTGTGTTAGTGTGTGTGTGTGTGTGTTTGTGTGTGTGTGTGTTAGTGTGTGTGTGTTAGTGTGTTAGTGTGTTAGTGTGTGTGTGTGTGTTAGAGTGTGTGTGTGTGTTAGTGTATGTGTGTGTGTTAGTGTTAGTGTGTGTGTGTGTTAGTGTGTGTGTGTGTTAGTGTGTGTGTGTGTTAGTGTGTGTGTGTAGTGTGTGTGTGTTAGTGTGTGTGTGTTAGTGTGTGTGTGTGTTAGTGTGTGTGTGTTAGTGTGTGTGTGTGTGTTAGTGTGTGTGTGTGTGTGTTAGAGTGTGTGTGTGTGTGTTAGTGTGTGTGTGTTAGTGTGTGTGTGTGTTAGTGTGTGTGTGTGTTAGAGTGTGTGTGTGTGTTAGTGTGTGGTGTTAGTGTTAGTGTGTGTGTGTTAGTGTTGTGTGTGTGTGTGTGTTAGTGTGTGTAGTGTTAGTGTGTGTGTGTGTGTAGTGGTGTGTGTGTTAGTGTGTGTGTGTGTTAGTGTGTGTTAGTGTGTGTTAGTGTGTGTTGTGTGTGTTAGTGTGTGTTGTGTGTGTTAGTGTGTGTGTGTGTGTGTTAGTGTGTGTGTGTGTGTGTGTTAGTGTGTGTGTGTGTGTGTGTTAGTGTGTGTTAGTGTTAGTGTGTGTGTGTTAGTGGTGTGTGTGTTAGTGTGTGTGTGTTAGTGTGTGTGTGTGTTGTGTTAGTGTGTGTTAGTGTGTGTGTGTGTTAGTGTTAGTGTGTGTGTGGTGTTAGTGTGTGTGTGTTAGTGTGTGTGTGTGTGTGTGTTAGTGTGTGTGTGTTAGTGTGGTGTGTGTTAGTGTGTTAGTGTGTGTGTGTTAGTGTGTGTGTGTTAGTGTGTGTGTGTGTTAGTGTTAGTGTGTGTTAGTGTGTGTGTGTGTTAGTGTTGTGTGTGTGTGAGTGTTAGTGTGTGTGTGAGTGTTAGTGTGTGTGTGTGTGTTAGTGTGTGTGTGTGTTAGTGTGTGTGTGTGTGTGTGTTAGTGTGTGTGTGTGTTAGTGTGTGTGTGTGTGTGTTAGAGTGTGTGTGTGTGTGTGTTAGAGTGTGTGTGTGTGTGTTAGTGTGTGTGTGTGTGTTAGTGTGTGTGTGTGTGTTAGTGTGTGTGTGTGTTAGTGTGTGTGTGTGTTAGTGTGTGTGTGTGTAGTGTGTGTGTGTGTTAGTGTGTGTGTGTGTTAGTGTGTGTGTGTGTTAGTGTGTGTGTGTGTGTGTTAGTGTGTGCGTGTGTTAGTGTGTGTGTGTGTTAGTGTGTGTGTGTTAGTGTGTGTGTGTGTGTGTTAGTGTGTGTGTGTGTGTGTTAGGTGTGTGTGTGTGTGTTAGAGTGTGTGTGTGTGTGTTAGGTGTGTGTG